>NC_056439.1:9621303-9625405 GCF_018296145.1 Oncorhynchus tshawytscha | reverse complement strand
TACCCATTAATTTGCATTCAAGCACAAATTAATAAATACATGTTGAACTGTCGCAGCCGTAACAGATAAACAGAGGTGTTTTTATACGAAAGGTTGTTCTGAGCACTCCGGCATAATTTCAATTTGCAATTTAATTCATTTAACATTTCCTGAGACACGTTCATTTCGTTTCATTTTAACAGACTAATTATTATAGCTACAAAACAAATTGTCATTACTTTCCATTTAACCTGACTAGAAGCTGATATAGAGACTCTCTGAGTGAGTGAGTGAGTGAGTGAGTGAGTGAGTGAGTGAGTGAGTGAGTGAGTGAGTGAGTGAGTGAGTGAGTTATGCTAGTCTGTATCCCCCTACAATCTGCAATGTGGAGCCAAGCCCAGACTCACATGTAGAGGAAAAAGACGATGATAAGCTCTCCAACTAGAAAACCTTTAATTTTCAACGGCTGAATCATAAACATTGAAATATATTTCAGAGAGGGCTTGCTGTTGCAGAAAATAGGACGTTATGACAAGCTAGGATGGAGACGAGGCCAGTTTTGACGCAAAAGTTATTTTGATGGATAGCTGTCTACTGAGTGCGTTTAGTGGAGCGCGTGGAGTACTTTGTCATTGGAGCTCTATTTGGTTGACAGATGCTATTTCAGGATTCATCGCCTTAAAAGTTGAACACATTCCAACTCGGGTACTGACACTACCCTTGCTCACTCACTGTAACGGTTTTCTAGTGGTGATGAAGGAGAGTCGGACCAAACTGCAGCGTGTCGATTGCGATCCATATTTATTAAACAAAACGTAAACACGACTAAACACTAAACACGACTAAACACTAAACACTACAAAACAATAAACGTAATGAAAACCGAAAACAGCCTATCTAGTGCAAAACTAACAGAGAGTACAAGTAAGACACTAAGGACAATCACCCACGACAAACTCAAAGAATATGGCTGCCTAAATATGGTTCCCAATCAGAGACAACGATAAGCACCTGCCTCTGATTGAGAACCACTCCAGACAGCCATAGACCTTGCTAGACAACCCACTAAGCTACAATCCCAATACCACCACCAAAACCCCAAGACAAACACACCACAATACAAAACCCCATGCCACACCCTGGCCTGACCAAATACATAAAGATAAACACAAAATACTTTGACCAGGGCGTGACAGAACCCCCCTAAGGTGCGGACTCCCGAACGCACCTCAAAACAATAGGGAGGGTCCGGGGTGGGCGTCTGTCCATGGTGGCGGCTCCGCGCGGGACGGGACCCCACTCCCTTTAATGTCTTAGTCCCCTCTCCCTTCGTCCTGGATAGTCCACCCTCGCCGCCGACCATGGCCTAGTAGTCCCCACCCAGAACCCCACTGGACTGAGGAGCAGATCGGGACTGAAGGACAGCTCGGGACCGAGGCAGCTCGGGACTGAGGGGAAGCTCGGGAGTGAGAGAAAGCTCAGGAGTGAGAGAAAGCTCAGGAGTGAGAGGAAGCTCAGGAGTGAGAGGAAGCTCAGGAGTGAGAGGAAGCTCAGGAGTGAGAGGAAGCTCAGGGAGTGAGAGGAAGCTCAGGAGTGAGAGGAAGCTCAGGAGTGAGAGGAAGCTCAGGAGTGAGAGGAAGCTCAGGAGTGAGAGGAAGCTCAGGCAGGTAGATAGATCTACCAGCTCCTGGCTGGCTGGTGGTTTCAGCAGATCCTGGCTGACTGGCAGATCCTGGCTGACTGGCAGATCCTGGCTGACTGGCAGATCTGGAAGAGTCTGGTTGACTGGCAGATCTGGAAGAGTCTGGTTGACTGGCAGATCTGGAAGAGTCTGGTTGACTGGCAGATCTGGAAGAGTCTGGTGACTGGCAGATCTGGCGGCGCTGGGCAGACTGGTGGCGCTGGGCAGACTGGCGGCGCTGGGCAGACTGGCGATGCTGGGCAGACTGGCGGCGCTGGGCAGACTGGCGGCGCTGGGCATACTGGCGGCGCTGGGCAGACTGACGACGCTGGGCAGACTGACGACGCTGGGCAGACTGACGACGCTGGGCAGACTGACGACGCTGGGCAGACTGGCGACGCTGGGCAGACTGGCGATGCTGGGCAGACTGACGCGCTGGGCAGACTGGCGACGCTGGGCAGACTGGCGCTGCTGGGCAGACTGGCGATGCTGGGCAGACTGATGGCGCTGGGCAGACTGGCGATGCTGGGCAGACTGGGGGCACTGGCGGCGCTGGGCAGACTGGCGGCACTAGCTGCTCCATATAGGCTGACAGCTCTGGCGGCTTCTTACAGACTGACCGCTCTGGCGGCTCCTTGTAGACTGGCTGCTTCATGCAGACTGGCAGCTCGGGCTGCTTCATGTAGACTGACAGCTCTGGCTGCTCCATGCGGACTGACAGCTCTGGCTGCTCCATGTAGACTGACTGCTTCATGCAGACTGGCAGCTCGGGCTGCTTCATGTAGACTGACAGCTCTGGCTGCTCCATGCAGACTGACAGCTCTGACTGTTCCATGCAGACTGACAGCTCTGGCTGCTTCATGCAGACTGGCAGCTCTGGCTGCTCCATGTAGACTGGCTGCTTCATGCAGACTGGCAGCTCGGGCTGCTTCATGTAGACTGACAGCTCTGGCTGCTCCTTGCAGACTGGCAGCTCCATGCAGACTGGCAGCTCTGGCTGCTTCATGCAGACTGGCAGCTCTGGCTGCTCCATGCAGACTGGCAGCTCTGGCTGCTCCATGCAGACTGACAGCTCTGGCTGCTCCATGCAGACTGGCTGCTTCATGCAGACTGGCAGCTCTGGCTGCTCCATGCAGACTGACAGCTCTGGCTGCTCCATGCAGACTGACAGCTCTGGCTGCTCCTTGCAGACTGGCAGCTCTGGCTGCTCCATGCAGACTGACAGCTCTGGCTGCTCCATGCGGACTGACAGCTCTGGCTGCTCCATGCAGGCTGGCAGCTCTGGCTTCTCCATGCAGGCTGGCCGCTCTGGCTGCGCTGAACAGGCGGGAGACTCCGACAGCGCAAACAGGCGGGAGGCTCCGGCAGCGCTGTAGAGGAGGAAGGCTCTGGCTGCGCTGAGGCGGGAGGATCTGGCTCTGGCTGCGCTAAACAGGCGGGAGACTCCAGCAGCGCAGGAGAGGAGAAAAGCAACAGGCAAGGCACACTGAAGGCCTGGTGCATGGTGCTGGAACTGGTGGTACTGGATCGAGGACACGCACAGGAAGCCTGGAGCGGGAGCTGCTACCGGAGGACTGGAGTGTGGAGGTAGCACAGGATGGGCTAGACCGTGAAGGCGTACTGGAGATCTTGAGAGCAGTGTTGGCACAGGATGTGCAAGGCTAGGGATGTGCACAGGAGGCCTGGTGCGTGAGGCTGGCACCAACTTCACCAGCCGACTAACACGCACCTCAGGACGAGTATGGAGCGCTAACCCAGGTGCCATCAAATCCCCAACACGTTCCGTCGGGCGAATTCCATGCAAAAAGCACCAACACAGCAACTCCTCATTTCTCTCTCTTCCAATTTCCCCATTAACTCCTTCACAGTCTCTGGTTCTGGTCTCCTCCTTGGCTCCTCACGATAAACAGGGAGAGTTGGCTCAGGTCTGACTCCTGACTCTGCCACACTCTCCCTGAGCCCCCCAAGAAATTTTTGGGGCTGATTCTCAGGCTTCCATCCGCTACGCCGTGCTGCCTCCTCATATCTGCGCCTCTCAGCTTTCGCCGCCTCCAGTTCTTCCTTGGGGCGGCGATATTCTCCAGGCTGAGCCCAGGGTCCTTTACCGTCCAGTTCTTCCTCCCATGTCCATTTCTCCAGGTGGTGCAGCCTCTCCCACTGCAGCTGCTGCTGCTCCTGCTGCTGCTGCCTCTGTTGCCTCTCCTGTGGTTCCTGCCTGTTAACACGCTGCTTGGTCCGTTGGTGGTGGGTGATTCTGTAACGGTTTTCTAGTGGTGATGAAGGAGAGTCGGACCAAACTGCAGCGTGTCGATTGCGATCCATATTTATTAAACAAAACGTAAACACGACTAAACACTAAACACGACTAAACACTAAACACTACAAAACAATAAACGTAATGAAAACCGAAAACAGCCTATCTAGTGCAAAACTAACAGAGAG
>NC_056439.1:9590892-9613392 GCF_018296145.1 Oncorhynchus tshawytscha | reverse complement strand
TTATCTCAAACCTCTCTCTCTACCTCAAACCTCTTTCTCTCACTGTCTCAAACCTCTCTCTCTATCTCAAGTCTCTCTCTCTGTCTCAAACCCCTCTCTATCTCAAACCTCTCTCTCTATCTCAAATCTCTCTCTCTCTGTCTCAAACCTCTCTCTCTATCTATCTCAAACCTCTCTCTACCTCAAACCTCTCTCTCTCTCTCTATCTCAAACCTCTCTATCTCAAACCTCTCTCTCTATCTATCTCAAACCTCTCTCTACCTCAAACCTCTCTCTCCCTCTCTATCTCAAACCTCTATCTCAAACCTCTCTCTCTCTATCTCAAACCTCTCTCTCTATCTCAAACCTCTCTATCTCTATCTCAAACCTCTCTCTCTACCTCAAACCTCTCTCTCTCTATCTCAAACCTCTCTCTCTATCTCAAACCTCTCTCTCTATCTCAAACCTCTCGCTCTCTATCTCAAACCTCTCTCTCTCTATCTCAAACCTCTCTCTCTCTATCTCAAACCTCTCTCTCTCTCTCTCACCCATGACATAAAACATTAATAACAGCGAGCTCCACGACTCTCCCGCCTTTCACCCATGACCGAGACGCGTCGAGAGTGCATACAGCTCCGAGTGTATCTCCCAGCTTGCAGTCATGTGAAGAGGGTCGAGACTCGAGGCAGACTCGGAGCGGTGTGCGGCCGTGGAAAAAGATAACATTCTCTGGTGACGCCCAGCACTCTGACAGCAGGAGCCCAAGGCGGCGAGGCAGTCGTCTGCCCACCAGGCTGTGTGAACGCAGGCTGTCATATATAAACTCCAGGGACGGGTGGCTCTAGTTGTGAAATGATATAGCACGCCGAGATAACATGAGCCTGCCGCCTTGTCTCGCTACCAGAGCACCATCAGGGCTCGGGCCTTGTGATTGGATGAAAATGTTATGGTCATGGCTTAATGTTCGAGTCCTGTTTCCAACTGCTAAGAAACAGTGTTAGAAGAATGGGCACTACACTATGGTATTAGCCTCGTAGAATCCAACCCCATTGGTAACCTGGTATCAAATGGTACGCGATATCAACCGTGCTTCTTTCAATGGCAGTTAATAGCTATGCCTAATAACCACGTAACGAACATGTTATGAAGTGATTTGAAAGTAGATACCCGAGTAAACAGTCCCACCGGGAGAAAAACAAATCGGTATGAAGTGTAACCAAATAACATCAAATCTTCCCTCTCAATTTGACCGCGCATTCCGCTGATTGGCTAACCCGTGTTTTTCTCATCAGATGAGATGTGAAAAGGGAGACAGTTATCTACCTTCGAGAAATAACGTGTCTCCCGGTGTTGTATGATCCAGTTCATAACTTTTTCACTTTATCCAGCCTGTCATGTGAAAGGATCAAAGAGCATTTCCTATTATCTATCACATAGATGGTGTTTTTTCCCCTTGTGCTGCTGAAACCCTTTCTTCCTTATTTCTTTCTTTTTTAACCCACGTACTTTATATGACTCAGATCATTTGAAGTGTATTCTCCCTCATGACTTCTTTATGCCTCTCAATTTATCCTTCTCTTTCTTGTTCTCTTTCAATTTCCATGTTGCTCATTCTCCCCCTCATCGCTCTCTCTCTCTCTGTCTCTCTCTCTCTCTCTTTCTCTCTCTCTCTCTCTCTCTCTCTCTTTCTCTCTCTCTCTCTGTCTCTCTCTCTCTCTCTCTCTCTCTCTCTCTCTCTCTCTCTCTTTCTCTCTCTCTCTCTCTCTCTCTCTCTCTCTCTCTCTCTCTCTGTCTCTCTCTCTCTCTCTTCTCTCTCTCTCTCTCT
This sequence comes from Oncorhynchus tshawytscha, assembly GCF_018296145.1. NCBI lineage: Eukaryota > Metazoa > Chordata > Actinopteri > Salmoniformes > Salmonidae > Oncorhynchus > Oncorhynchus tshawytscha. Next base: position 9,611,588 of record NC_056439.1, on the reverse strand, counting down.
CTCTCTCTCTCTCTCTCTCTGTCTCTCTCTCTCTCTCTCTCTCTCTCTCTCTCTCTCTCTCTCTCTCTCTCTCTCTCTCTCTCTCTCTTCTCTCTCTCTCTGGGGGTTGCTATTAACTTTTGAAGTATCCCTGATACCGATTCATCCAAATTCATTGACTGTATGGAGCATTAAGAGATTCATGGAACACAGATCTTGGTGGATAGAGCAAGGATGCCATCATTGGCGCGCAGGCAACGAGGCTGATCTAACAAAATGGGTAGTCGTCAAGTCCGTCGTGATTTATGTGTTCTGACAGGCCCACAATGTGGTTACAAAAATCGGATTTGGATGTATTTGGCTGTTTTCGCTACATCATTTTTTCGAAGTTTCCCTTTCGGGTTTAGAAAACGTTTCTGCTAAATGCTAACTCCCGTTTGCATAAGCTGGGGGCATAGCTGTCCATGTACTGTAGAAATGGTTGGATGGTAGTTGAAGTCGTGTTTAAGTGTAATGCAGATGATTGGTGAGGATGACATGAACATCTGTTGGGGTTGACATCCATACGGCATATAAACATATAAATATAAACATATATAAACATATAAACAGTAGCCTAAATGTAGGCTAATTGTGCTGGTCAGAAATGGGGGATTCTGGCTCTATCCACCACAGGGGAACCGCGTTTCCATGGCGTTTCCATGGCGTTTCCATTGTTTTGGATGAACTCTTACCTTGGTTGAAATTTATTGGTTGAAATTTCAGAATTGGGATTAATCAGAATGTGCCAGCAAAGAAACAGTGGAATTTCTCTCTCTCTCTCTCTCTCTAAGGGATATTATTAACTTTTGAAGCATCCCTGACACTGATTAATCCCAATTCATTGCCTGTATAGATGGCTGCAATGGGTTGAAATGTGTCAAGTAGCCTCGAGGTTAGAGTGCTTAGCCAGCAACTTAAAAGGTAGCCGGTGCAAATACTGGAGCCGACAAGGTGAAGAATCTGTCAATGTGCCTTAAGCAAGGCACTTCACCCTAATTGCTCAAGGGGCGCTGGTATGATGGTGACCCTGGCCGTGACCCCACTCCCTGCCGGTGTCTCAGGGGGAGTTGGGGATATGCAAGAAACATATGCCCATTACACACTTGTGTGTAACGGGACAAATATAAACACCCTTCTAATAATAATGATTATTATATTGAAATGTGTCAGCAAAGGGCAATGAAATTTCAATCTCTCTCCCTCCCTCTCCCTCTCCCTCTCTCTCTCTCTCTCTCTCTCTCCCTCTCCCTCTCCCTCTCCCTCTCTCTCCCTCCCTCTCACTCTCCCTCTCCCTCTCCCTCTCTCTCCCTTTGCCCCTCTTTCCCCCCCACTCCCTCTCTCTGTTTAGTTAAATCCCCTCACTGCGGAGCCACTGAGTGACAGTACGATGTCCATGGTGTGCGCGCACAACCAACTGGGAGAGAATTTAACTACAAACGTCACGGCCAAGTGAAGGGGAGGGACAGGGGAGGAGAGGGATATCTCGGGAGAGAGAGAGAGAGCGAGAGAGAGAGAGAGAGAGAGAGAGAGAGAGAGAGAGAGAGAGAGAGAGAGTGGGGAAGGATATATTGAGTCAAAGCAGCTCTGCTTGCTCCTCAGTGTTGTGAGGGAAGAGACAGAGGACGTGTGAGAAGACAAGATGGAGCGCTGGAACAGATGAAGACTGTCACTGGGTACGTGTCTCTGTGTCTACATCTGTCTGTCTGCCTGCCTGCCTGTCTGTCTCTGACTGTTTGTGTGAATGAATGAATGAGTGTCTGTGTGTGCATGTGTGAGTGAGTGAATGAGTGTGTCTGTGTGTGCATGTGTGAGTGAATGAGTGTGTCTGTGTGTGCATGTGTGAGTGAATGAGTGTGTCTGTGTGTGCATGTGTGAGTGAATGAGTGTGTCTGTGTGTACGTGTGTGAATGAGTGAGTGTGTCTGTGTGTACGTGTGTGAATGAGTGAGTGTGCGTGCGTGTGAATGCTGAAGAAGCTATAAGTCAGACAGTTTGAGTCTAGGCGACGTCTGTGCGTAAGTCTGACTTGGTGAGAGCGTGTGTGTCTGGCGGTCTGTGAAAGAGTAAGTGCGTGTCTATCCTCGAGACGCTGTAAGTCGCAGTTTTTTCCCTCTGTGCAGTTCTGACTGAGTCAGAGCGCGTGCGCATAATTCATTTAAGAGTGGGTGCATGCGAGAGGGTACAGGTATGCTTAAGCCTGTGCGTTGGAGTTTGGGTTTCCTAAGGAAAGACAGAGAGGTGTTGATGTGGTCAAATGTGGGCTTTTTATTGAACCATTTCTTACATTGATGAACGATTCTGGATTGCATTCTGGTGCTAGCTTCATTTGAGGCAAAAACAAATGTTTTGTCATCTGTCTGTGTGTCTGCTCATTTGTATGTCTCTGCGTGTGCTCCTTGAGTGTGTGTGGGTGTCTTGAGTATGTGTGTCTTGAGGGTAGGAGGTTGGCGGCCCCTTAATTGGGGAGGACGGACTCGTGGTAATGGCCGGAGCGGAATCGTATTAAATACATCAAACACATGGTTTCCAGGTGTTTGATGCCATCTCATTTGCTCCGTTCCAGACATTATTATGAGCTGTCCTCCCCTCAGCAGCCTCCACTGGTCTTGAGTGTGTGTGTGTGTGTGTGTGTGTGTGTGTGTGTGTGTGTGTGTGTGTGTGTGTGTGTGTGTGTGTGTGTGTGTGTGTGTGGTGGCAGCGTTTAGACAGGTAGCCCAATCCTGATCTTTTTTTCCAATAAATTGGTCTTTGGAACAATCACATCAGAACTTTTCGCATCAGATCTTTTAAAAAGTTGATCTGATTGGTCAAAAGACCAATTAGTGAAACAACTCATCTAAATTGGGCTGCCTGTCTAAACGCAGCCTGTGTATCACATTGAGTGTGTACATGTAGGCTAAGTACACAACAACACTGAAAGCAGTGTTTTGTACGGATTTCAATAGCCAGTAGTGTGGTCTTTCGGTAATTACAATTTACACTAGGACAGATGTATTAAAGGATAATGAAAGGAGAGGTACTATAATTAAATGTCCTCAATACACAATGGGATGATTACCATTTCCATTACAGTTTATCATTGATCTTTATTTAGAACACGATTGTTCATTTTATAGATGACAGCCACGGTCTGGACTGGAGAAAAAGACTTCAAGTACTGTTATGTAAACACTGAGGACAAGGTGGAGCGCGAGAGAGAGATGGAGAGAGAGAAGCAGAAAGAGTGCAAGAGAGACAGTTAAAGAGATTGAGCTAGAGAGACAAACCTATTTTATTTGTATTCATTTAACCAGGAAGGGATCATTGAGATTTGAAATCTCTTTTTTTTCAAGAGCGCCCTGGCCAAGATAGGCAGCACCAAGTCATTACACAATTACAGACAGACAATATTTTTAAAAAACTACAGGGTAATGTAGTAAAAAAAAATAGAATTGACAAGAGTATAACAAAATTCTAAAACAGCAAATTAAAAACATTGACAGGTCAGGGAATCAGCCTCAAAATCCTTCATCAATGATTTAAAAACACCAATTGGGACATGTTCTTCCAGTTTAAAAGTATTTTGTAAGGCGTTCCATGCCAATGGTGCAGAGTACATAAAAGCCCTTTCACCAAAGTCATTTCGGACATTTGGAACAGTTAGCAGGATAAAGTTCAGCGAACGAAGAGAGTACCCACAACATTTCTGAACAATAAAAATGCCCAAATAAAAAGGTAGTAAACCCAAAATGGCTTTGTAAATAAAAGTATATCAGTGACTGAGCCTACGAGTGACAAGAGAAGGCTAGTCTACCCTGGTATACAAAGTGCAGTGGTGCGTAAGGGTTTTGCAGTTTAAAATAAATCTCAAAGTGCCATGGTAAAGGGTGTCAATTGAACTCAAACACTGAGTGGAAACATTCATATATAAAATATCCCCATAGTCTAGTAAAGGCATAAATGTAGCTGGTACTAGCCTCCTTCTAGCTTCAAAAGAAAAACCATCCTTATTCCTAAAATAAAATCCCAACTTCAGCTTACATTTTTTGGTAAATTGTTGAATATGCAATTTAAAAGAGAGGCCATCATCAGTTAAAATTCCAAGATATATACATGAGGTTACAACCTCAATCTCCTTGCCCTGACAGGTAGTAATAGGTGAAAGGTTCAGAGGTCTATTTCTTGCTTTAGAAAACACCATTAGTTTAGTTTTGTCAGAATTGAGGATAAGCATCAATTGACACAAGGTTTGTTGAACAGTATAAAAAGCAGTTTTCAAGTTCTGGAAAGCTTTTGTGAGAGACAAGGCACAACAACAGTATCATAACAGTATCATCAGCATAACATAACAGTATCATCAGCATAAAAGTGAAGTTGTGCATTTTACACATTTTTGTCTAAATGATTTATATAAATAGTGAATAAGAGGGGACCAAGTCAGAGCCCTGGGGCACACCATTACAAACATACATTTTAACAGACATGAGCCGATCAAATTGAGTGCACTGAGTTATATCAGACAGATAGTTAGCAAACCATGCAACTGCATGCTCCGAAAGACCTACGCTCGACAATCTCTGCCTCAGTATAGCATGATCAACTGTATCAAAAGCCTTGGAAAGATCAATAAAAGTGACACACAATGCTGTTTTTTGTTAAGGGCTTCAGTGATATCATTTAAAACCTTCATGGCTGCTGTAATTGTGCTATGCTTCTTCCTGAAGCCCGATTGCTACATTGATAAAAATAGAGTTAGTATATAATAACTCTTTTAGCTGTTCACTCACAAGGGTTTTAAGTATTTTCACCAGGGGTGACAGCTTTGAGATTTACCTATAATTATTTAAAAGAGTTGAATGTCCCCCTTTTAAAAGTGGTAGGACAAATTCTGATTTCCAGATCTTTGGAAATTCATTCTTTTCTAGGGTTAGATTGAACAGATATGTAAGTGGTTCAGCTATGAAATCAGCTGCCAGTTTTAAAAAGCAGGGATCAAAAAGATCAGGACCTGCAGGCTTTCTCTGATCTAAGGATTTCACGGCTTTATGTACCACCTGCACTGAGAATGGCAAAAAGCTCAAAGTTTGACCAGCTCTCACTGGTTCATCCACACAGGGTTGTACAGAGACAGGAGGACACTGAATCAAACAGCCTACCAGATGATACAAAGTGCTCATGGAAACAATTCAGCATTTCAGTTTTGTCATATACAGCAACAGAGTCCTTCAATACACATGATGGTAATTCATTAGCATTACTGTTACCAGACATTAGCCTTCCAAAAACTTTTTAGGGTCATTCAGGTTATCAGTGGTAACAGACATAAAACATTTGGACTTGGCCTTCCTGAGAAGAAAAGAACAGTTTCATAACTGTCTAAAAAGAAGCCAATCAGCATCAGAACATGATTTCCTTGTTTAAGCCCAGTAGATTACATTCATGAATAACACAATACAGTTCAGAAGAAAACCATGGATTATCCCGCCCTTTAACTCTGAACCTACGGAATGGGGCATGTTTGTTTCGTATTTGGAAAAAAACATCATGGAAGAATTTCCTGGGGCAAGCTCAATCTTTCTCCAGGCAAAAACAAATAATGAAAGAAAGCCTGCTCATTAAAACTATTAACATTTCTCTTACGAATAAAGCGTGGGTTTGTCTTAGGAACCTTAGTGTTTCTAACAGCAACAACAGCACAATGGTAACTTAAATCATTACAGAAACAAAACACCAACCGCAGAATATTTATGTGGAACATTTGTCAATATCAAATCAATCAGGGTAGATTTCTCTGGACATTTGAGATTTGGGCGAGTGGGTGAGTTAATCAACTGGGTAAGATTCATAGACTTACAAAACATTTTAAAATCATCAAGACACCGGCTTTAACCAACACCAGTTGAGATCACCAATCAAAAGCATTTCACTGTAAAGAAGTTTAGACATAAGGTGAATCAGAGAAGAAAATGCGTCTATAACAGCCAATCACAGTTATAGAGAGCAGAAGGGGGTCTATAACAGCCAATCACAGTTATAGAGAGACCCCTTGAAACCTCAATATTCAAAGCAAGAAATTCCAACTGTTTACAAATAGTTTCAGACTTTAACACAGTTACAAGGAATTTAGTCTTTAGATATATAGCCACACCCCCACCTTTCTTAACTCGATCAGTGCGATACACATTGTAACCATTTATACAAATATCCTTATCAAGAATAGACTTGCTGAGCCAGGTTTCCGAAAACAAAATGACATCAGCATCCGTTGATATAGCCCAAATCCTTGACAACAGGCTGCGTACATTTAAATGAAAAATAATAGGTTTAAAATCAAAGGGGGGGTTGAAGATATTGCACATCAGGGCCAGGGTTAGGTTGCACGTTACCTGATGTCAACAAAATAAGAATAACTAGGCACCTCTGTTTAATAGCCTTACATGGCGTCACTTTTTTAAGAGACCTACTGCAAGCGAATTAGACAAGTGAGTTTCCAGACAAAACAAAACAGTCATTTAAAACCATTAGACTTTGTTGGTGACACAAGTTCGCACTGTTCACATCATGCCACAAATGCATCGGCACTTGGACGAGTGGACCGAGTGAAAAAGAGCGAGTTCCCGCAGACAATATGTCTAATGGACGGGAGAGCTGTAACGGTTTTCTTGACTTGAAGGAGAGGCGGACCAAAACGCAGCGTGGTTTCTATTCATGGTTCTTTAATTAAGACAACTATACATGAACAGACTAACAAAACAAGAAACGTGAAAACCTAAAACAGCCCTATCTGGTGCAAACACAGAGACAGGAACAAAGGAAATAAAGGTCAGAACGTGACAGTACCCCCCCCCCCCAAAGGTGCGGACTCCGGCCGCAAAACCTTAACCTATAGGGGAGGGTCTGGATGGGCGTCTGTCCGCGGTGGCGGCTCTGGCGCAGGACGCGGACCCCACTTCACCATCATCTTAGTCCGCCTTCTTGTCCACTTCCGTGGCCTCCTAACCACAGTGCTGGCACTGGTGGTACTGGGCCGAGGACACGCCCAGGAAGCCTGGTGCGGTGAGCTGCCACCGGAGGGCTGGTGCGTGGAGGTGGTACCGGATAGACCGGACCGTGCAGGCGCACTGGAGCTCTTGAGCACCGAGCCTGCCCAACCTTACCCGGTTGAATGGTCCCGGTCGCCCTGCCAGTGCGGCGAGGTGGAATAGCCCGCACTGGGCTATGCAGGCGAACCGGGGACACCGTGCGCAAGGCTGGTGCCATGTAAGCCGGCCCAAGGAGACGCACTGGAGACCAGGTGCGTAGAGCCGGCTTCATGGCACTTGGCTCGATGCCCACTCTAGCCCGGCTGATACACGGAGCTGGAATGTACCGCACCGGGCTATGCACCCGCACTGGGGACACCGTGCGCTCCACCGCATAACACGGTGCCTGCCCGGTCTCTCTCGCCCTGCGGTAAGCACAGGAAGTTGGCTCAGGTCTCCTACCTGGCTTTGCCACACCTCCTGTGTGCCCCCCTCCAAGAAATTTTTGGGGGTGCCTCTCGGCTTCCTTGCCAGCCGTGTTCCTTCATATCGCCGGCTCCTCTCTCCGGCTGCCTCTGCTCTCCTAGCTGCCTCCACCTGTTCCCATGGAAGGCGATCTTTTCCCGCCAGGATCTCCTCCCATGTGTAGCAACCCTTGCCGTCCAATACATCGTCCCATGTCCATTCCTCTTTGCGCCGCTGTTGCTGTTGCCCGTTACCACGCCGCTTGGTCCTGTTGTGGTGGGTGATTCTGTAACGGTTTTCTTGACTTGAAGGAGAGGCGGACCAAAACGCAGCGTGGTTTCTATTCATGGTTCTTTAATAAAGACAACTATACATGAACAGACTAACAAAACAAGAAACGTGAAAACCTAAAACAGCCCTATCTGGTGCAAACACAGAGACAGGAACAAAGGAAATAAAGGTCAGAACGTGACAAGAGCACATTGTCAGATGTACTCACCCATCGACAATGTTCGTTTTCTCCAGAGTTCAGTAAAGTCAGTGCATAAAGAAATACCACGAAAATTGACATTTTCTCTGCGAGATGTAAGAAATAGAGGCCAAGGAAAGGTAAGGGGAGAGAGGGACTGTGTGTATGTGTGAGTCTGTGTGAGTTGATTGAGTGAGGGGGTCGATTGAGAGAACGGGTTGGAGATTGTTGAGCTGCCTCTGACAGCCAGGAGGAGAGTGAAGAGGAGCAGCGTGGACGAGACACTCCGTGGAGGGAAAGCTGAGGATAGAAGCCAGGCCAGCCAGAGATAAGGTTTGGTAAACTTCAAGTAAAGAAGTGCAAATAGCGAGAAAAAAATGATGTATCCGGGTTGTGGGAGACACGCAATCTTTACACCAGCAAAACAAAATAGTTTGCACTACACAACAAGGATATTGTGGATTAGGTTATTAGTAGGTTCAAATCTACTAGTCACAGACAAACGACTTCACATGCTGCCATCTTGGATCGTGAAGGCATGTATATCCTTACTGATAAAGAGATGTAGAGAGAAAGCGAAAGGAAGATGAGGGAGAGCGATGTAGAGAGAGATGCAGGGATGAACTTGTACAGTAGAGGTTTGACAGTAAATGGAGAGAGTAGAACGATACACTGTCAAACATGAATATGAATTCGGAGATCTGACATAGTAGCTCAATATTTTGACATGAAAGACTATTGAGTTATTGGGAGTAGCTTACATCAGCTCAGGTACTTGAAGAAGAGCATTGTGAACAGTGGGAGAGTGAGGGAGAGAGAGGGTCAGCAAAAAAAAAACAGGAAGTGAGATATACTCGATAAAGTGAGTGATACTATCGCTCTGTCTCCCACCCTTCCTTTCCTCCCCTCTCATTCATTTTGCCCTCTCTATTTCTCATGTCCATCCCCACCCCCCACAACACACACACACACCTAACTACCCACACACACACGCCTACCCACAGTCCCATCCGGCGGTCCACATGAGCGTATCGAAACCTCCTCCGCCCCACTCCCACTTCGCCCCCCCACCCAACTCTTCCACCTCCTCCCATCTCTCCATCCCTCCCTCCTCCTCCACCCCATCCTCCCCCGCACCTTCTCGTGCTACCTCCTCTGCTCCCAGATCTCTCCCTCCGCCCTCTCCCATCAAGATCTCCATGCAGGAGCACTTTGCCATCAACGTGTGCCCGGGGCCCATAATGCCTATCCCGCAGATCTCCGACTTCTTCCCGCGCTTCCACGACTTTCCCATGACCCCTCCCCCGCCCCGGGAGAAGAAGATCCTGAAGGAACCAGATTTCGGATTGAGCAATGGAGGGGAGACGGACGGAGAGAATAAGGAGAAGGAGAGGAAACCCATCGAAGAGGACCGGGGGGAAAGGCAAGAAGGGGTGGATTCGGACGACGATGATGAAAGTGAGTGGGAGGGAGGGGGTGGGGGTTTGGTGGGGTTCAGGGGTTAGGGAAAGGAAGGCCTTGGGTCAAGTATGGTGTTTGTGTTTGTGTGTGTGTGTGTGTGTGTGTGTGTGTGTGTGTGTGTGTGTGTGTGTGTGTGTGTGTGTGTGTGTGTGTATGTGTGTGTGTGTGTGTGTGTGTGTGTGTGTGTGTGTGTGTGTGTGTGTGTGTGTGTGTGTGAATCTATTTCGAATCATTCTAGTGCCAACGCAAACATTCTCAATAGGATGCCATATCCTCAATTCATCTCAATGTTTATAATAATTAAGAACATCGCTTGGTAACACGTCATTAGACAGGGTTTTAAAGAAAGAGAAGTGGGCCAAATTTTCGTTCTCACATCTCCAACAACATCCAATTAATATTGCATAGATCCCATGTTTTGTTCCAAGTATATTTCAAAGGAATGAGTAATACACAAGCACAAATTAAGTGTTTCATGGATATATGAGGACGCAGAACAGAAAGGATTGGAAATTGAGAAATCTCATTTGACAATATTATTTTTTCCAAAACGTTATACACAACGCATTCACAACACATCACAACCATTGCACATTTCCTCCTGGGTGTATTTTAGCCACAACGGTTGTGCAAACGTTAGTTTTGTGCATACACTCATTAAACATATACAGTGCCTTCAGAAAGTAGTCATACCCCTTGATTTATTCCACATTTTGTTGTGTAACAGAAGAAAGGATTCAAAACGGATTAACTAAAAAACAAATCTCACCCATATTCACACATTACCACATAATGACAATGTAAAAATGTTACATTTTTGCAAATTTATTGAAAATGAAATACAGAAATATCAAATGTACATAAGTATTCACACCCCTGAGTAAATACATTGTAGAAGCATCTTCGGCAGCTATTACAGCTGTGTCTTTCTGGGTAAGTCTCTAAGAGCTTTGCACGCAATATTTGTACATTGTTCTTTGAATTCTTGAAGCTCTGTCAAGTTGGTTGTTGAAAATTGCTAGACAGCCATTTTCAAGTCTTGCCATAGACTTTCAAGGCGAATGAAGTCAAACTGTCACTCGGCCACTCAGGAACATTCAATGTCGTCTTGGTAAGCAACCCCAGGGTATATTTGGCCTTGTGTTTTAGGTTATTGTTCTGCTTAAAGGTTAATTCATCTCCCAGTGTTTGGTGGAAAGCAGAGTAGTCAAGGTTTTCCTCTAGGATTTTGCCTGTGCTTAGCTCCATTCAATTTCTTTTTTTTATACTGAAAAACTCCCTATTCTTTAACAATGACAAGAATACCCATAACATGATTCAGCTACCACTATGCTTGAAAATATGGAGAGTGGTACTCTATCTTTGTAGTGACTGGGTGCATTGATACACCATTCAAAGTGTAATTAATAACTTATTATGTGACTTTTGAAGCACATTTTTACTCCTGAACTTATTTAGGCTTGACATAACAAAGGGATTGAATACTTTTTGACTCAAGACATTTCAGCGTTTCATTTTTCATTAGTTTGTCAAAATTTCCAAAATACATCATTCCACTTTGATATTATGGGATATTGTGTGTAGGCCAGTGACACAAATGTCAAATTAAGGCTATAACACAACAAAATGTGGATAAAGTCAAGGGGTGTGAATACGTTCTGAAGGCACTGTGTGTTTTATTACAACGATTTTGACAATCGTGTACATCGATTGGTCAAAGTATGTGAGGCTCTAGTCAGTGTGGCTTGTGTTTCATTTGCTTGTCTTTCTGAATGCCCTTATGGTTTGAACTGTGGGTGTTAAAATGTCAGGCGAGTTAATTAACAATGTTCCAGCTGTGAAGTTATGTATTCATGCATGTCTGTTTCTCTGTTTGTCTCTGAGTGTGTTTGTGTTGTGTTTGACTTTGTCTCTATGAGTGTGTATGGGTATGTTTATCACAGTGTGCACAGGTGTCAAATTGTGTGTGTTTGTGCATGTCTACGCACATGAACTCGATGGGGTCCGTGCGGTGATTTATGTAAATGAATGTGTATCCTAGTTAATCATCGGAAAACAAACACGGGCCTCAATATTCTTGCGGTTTAATCCCGACTCTCGAAGTCGCCATTTGTTTGTGTCAAAACCACTTTCTGGGTACATTTCTCAGTGTTAGCTGGCACTGCATGTGTATAAGCGGAGTGATTGTTAGTCGAACATCTTCTCCACGTCATTGTCTCTCGTTGTCGCTCGCTCCGAGTTTCTCCGACAGAGGGGCTCACACACACACACACACACACACACTGACAGACACACACACACACACACACACACACACTGTGTGATTTATTTTGCTTTGTCGGAGTAATGTTATTCGGTCCTCAAGACTCTTTTTTTCTTTCCACTCACAGCGAGTAATACAAACAAGGTGTGTTTTTTTTAAGAGAATGTCAGGAAAATAAGCATTGGCGTATCCAGATTCCAGAATTGAGCAGGAGGCTGGAGTTACAGGTTTCTGTGTTTTGGGAGGTGGGGGGTGGAAGGTGTGTGTATATGTTTGGTGTTTATGTTTATGTGCATGCATCTGTCTGGCCATCTGTGCATGCATATGTGTTTATGTGCATGCATCTGTATGGCCATCTGTGCATTTATATGTGTTTATGTGCATGCTTCTGTATGGCCATCTGTGCATGCATATGTGTTTATGTGCATGCTTCTGTATGGCCATCTGTGCATGCATATGTGTTTATGTGCATTCATCTGTATGGCCATCTGTGCATGCATATGTGTTTATGTGCATTCATCTGTATGGCCATCTGTGCATGCATATGTGTTTATGTGCATTCATCTGTATGGCCATCTGTGCATGCATATGTGTTTATGTGCATTCATCTGTATGGCCATCTGTGCATGCATATGTGTTTATGTGCATTCATCTGTATGGCCATCTGTGCATGCATATGTGTTTATGTGCATTCAGTTAATTTATACACACTTTTCTTGAGGCTGTATTCACAGCCAGGGCCAAACCAATGGCCAATAATGGATTGTCTGTATCGATTGTTTTGTTTTACAGCTTATCTGGGCACCCTGGAGTTCACCCTGCTCTTCGATCACGAGAACAACTGTCTACACTGTACAATCCACAAGGCCAAGGTAAGAAACTCAACTGTTCTAATCTCCGTCAGGGGCTAGGCTTGAAAACAAGACTCCACTTACACCCCAAGCCTAAGCTAAGCCACGTCCCCTCCACACAACGCGTCAAGACTCAAAGGGAAATTAGCTTAAGCGCTATCCAATCCACTGCAAGCCTCAGGTTAGCGTTGCAGCTTCAAACGTTACTCTAGATGTCTTTTCCCGCGGAGACAGGCTTAGCTCTGACCCAGCACATCAAGCCATGAAGCCGTGAAGACAATGGTGCTTGCCTAGAAAAACCGTAAACTCTATTCGGTGAGAGAGAACCGAGATTTATCTCTTAACAATGAGGCAGAGTTGAGTATTGATGTGATCCTGGCTAGAAAGATACATTTCGCATTCAGCCCACACCAGGCAAACATTCAATATATACTCCTTATGGGTATTATGGTAGACCCATTCAATAATATAACCTGACTAAAAGTGCGTCCCAAATGTTACCCCATTCGCTATAAAGTGCGCTACTTCTGACAAGCGCTATATGAGTCCCTGTCAAAAGTTGTGCACTACATAGCGAATACGGTGCGATTTGGGATCCAGCCATAATTCTGTGCTTTCCTACTACTGTAATTTCAGGGAGTTGCTATCATTTGTCCCTTTTTGGAAGGCGATTGACTATGCTTATACCCAGATAAGCACCCCAACCCAATGGAAAGCATTGGTAGTGCTGGCACACCTACATACAAACAGACTAGCTAGAGAAATGATGGACGTAGATTGAAAACGAGTTGAGTAGAATGGCATGAGACAAAATAGACAAAACAAGAGGAGAGTTGAACACCAAAGGACGTAACGCTCTTTTGTCATGCCCTGACCTTGTCTGGCGTACAGCCTGTGGTGTATGACTGTATGCCATGTGTATGATAGCGTGTGTGTGTGACTCTCACTGTGTGTGTCTGCATATGTGTGCGCGAGTGCGTGCGCATGTGCATCTGTAACCATCCCTGTGTGTGTCTCTCCACAGGGACTAAAGGCCATGGACTCCAACGGACTGGCCGATCCATACGTCAAGCTCCACCTCCTGCCTGGAGCAAGCAAGGTCACCACAACCTCCCTATCCCTCATCATCTTCCACATTAGTGGTACCCAGTCTATTAGTCGTGTGTGTGTGTGTGTTCCTTTCCACTGAAACAGCTTGCCTCACAGCGAAGCGCTAAATGGTCTTACCCAAACCACCATGACGTATCGAATGGACGGGAGAGTGCTTACTGTAATCCAAAACGAATTTGAAGTACTGCAGCTTTCGATAGCATGGCACTTAAGATTCCTAGAAATGATTGCCGTACTTTCATGGACATGGTCCATTTTGAAATGATTCCAGTTGTGGATAATATGTTGAATTCGGAGTGCTTCTCTGCTGTTTAAGGGACAGACAATACCACCTGTGAGGTTGGTCAAAGCACTGGGCTTAATCAGTGTTTTCCCTAAGCAGTGGTGGTCGGCTCAACAGACGATAACAGACTCATTATCTGTGTTCGAATACTTATACTAACCGCACTAACTGTACTATTTGTGATGTAAAGTGAGTATATAGAATGCTTATTGGTCACAGTGTGGATATAGTTAGTGTGCCAAATGCTCCCGGATGTCGTACTACATTGGCCAAAATATGAAGTATACAAGCAGTGGACACTATTTCCGTACTTTTAGGGCCCATAATGACATTCTTCAGAAAATGGGTGTGGCTTCACATCGTTTGCAGATTTGAAGAAAACGCTGGAAAATATGCTGCCGAAGTCCAACGAGAGTGGATACAAATTCATCGCTAGGGCGAGTGAAATGGTCAGAGTGAGGTGTTCTCTCATTTGTGTCTGGAAATAGCTAGCAAGCTAGCCAACGTTAGCTTGAGTGCTTGACTGCCATTGTCAGGTTAGAACGCTCGAATCAACCCTACTCCTCGGCCCGAGCGTCCAGTGTGAGCTCAGAGAGCGAAACTCTCTGAATTTATGAACGCCCAGAGCACACTGAGTGCTCTATGGCACTCCAGATTGAATTTAAGAACACACCCAAAGCCGGTAAATGTCTAGCTAGTAATTTGTTATACTAACAAGCTAGCAAGAGGCTGCATAGCAACAGCATCAACTTCTGGTAGACAGGCGAAGAGCTAGTACACTCAATTGAAAGGATACTGCTTGTTTACAGTATACTAAAATGAACTAATAGTATATAGTATGTTGTATATACTCATTAAGTATGTAGTATACAGTATGCTCGTATGGGTATTCGAACACAGCTATTGTCAGCTGGCTACTTTTTTCAACTAACTAGGCTTCTTTTCATTTAAAAGTTTCAATTAGCTAGACAGAAACGTTGGTATAGTCTTCTCCCGATAGAATTAATGATATGCCTCTTCTAGTGATCTATTGATAGGACAGGCGCATGTCAGTCACAAAGCGAGTGATGACTGGGAAACTGCTGGTTTGTCAGTCTGCTCTTTGTTCTGCCTCGTGGTATCTGTGCTATTCTTGTGCACTGTGGTTGGCTGCAGTCAAAGTTTGGGAGAAGACAAACCAAGACGCAGGTAAAATTGCTAAATTTAAAACAGCAATTAGAGTAAAGAGTAAAAAAGTAAACGCTGCCTATGTCCCAGCAGCGTCCGTAGCCAGCAGCCATTTTCCGGCAAACAGGAAAAGGAGTGGGGAAGTACAGGTAGACAGTTAGGATCCTGTTCCTGTTGTGTCCAGTTGCGGAGGGAGGTGTTTAATCTCAGGGTCCTTAGTTTAGTGTTGAGCTTGGAGGGCACTATGGTGTTGAACGCTGAGCTGTTGTCAATGAACAGCATTCTTACATAGTTGTTCCTTTTGTCCAGGTGGGAAAGGGCAGTGTGGAGTGCAATAGAGATTGCGTTATCTGTGGATCTGTTGGGACGGTGTGCAAATTGGAGTGGGTCCAGGTTGTCTGGGATGATGGTGTTGATGTGAGCCATGACCAGCCTTTCAAAGCATTTCTGTCACGCCTGCTCCCGCTCCTCCTCTCTGGCGCTCAAAGGCGCCAGGCTGCCCATCATTACGCACACCTGCTACCATCATTACGCACATCAGCGCTTGCTGGACTCACCTGGACTTCATTACCTCGTTGATTGCCCCTCATATATCTGTCTGTCCCTCGGTTAGATCCCTGTGTCAGCATTATTGTCGTAATGTCATTTTGTTCCCCCTGTCCAGACGCAGTTCTTGTTTTGTTATATGTCCATTGTTTCATTAAATATTCACTCCCTGTACTTGCTTCTCGTCTCCAGCGTCTGTCCTTACAATTTCATGGCAACAGATATGAGGGTTATTGGGCAATAGTCATTTACACAGGTTACTTTAGCGTTCTTTGGCAAAGGGACTATGGTGGTCAGCTTGAAACATGTAGGTTTTACAGACTGGGTCAGGGAGAGGTTGAAAATATCAGTGAAGACTGATACAGCTCGTATTTGCCCTATACAGCTCGTTCAGTGCGGTCATAGTGCCAGCATCGGTTTGTGGTGGTAAATAGACAGCTACTCTCTTGGCGTATAGTATGGTCTACAGCTTATCATGAGGTATTTGAACTCGGGTGACCAGAACCTCGAGACTTCCTTAATATTAGAGTGTGCGCAGCCGCTGTTGTTAACAAAAATACACACCACTTCCTCCCCAACCTTACCTGATACTGCCTTGCGGACTTGACGATGCATACGAAACCAGCTAGGTGTATATTATCCCTGTCCTGGTCCAGTTCTTCCGGGTCCCGTTGATAGGATCATCTTGAACAGAGCTCTTCCCGTTTGTTTGTTGTATGTTCACTAATAGAACTGGGGGTAAGAGGCAGATTATTTATTTGCTGACGTGGTTTTGTCAGGGTTCCCGCACGTTGGCCTCTCTTACGTCGCCTTTTCCTCTTCTGAGTCTCTGGGATTAGGGCCTGGTCCGGGGGTCGGCAGTATGTCCTGCGCCGCTGACTGGTTGAGGTAGAAATCTTCATCCAAATAGAGGTTAGTGATGGTTGTTTTCTGTCATAGGGAAGGATGACGGAAACATTATGGAGGTAAACGGAACGGAAGCGCATCGGTGAGAGAGCCGTTTATTTGGCTACCTAATTTGCATACGGGCAGGCTATTACTGCTTTCTGGCGAATATCTGCAGATATATTATATTCAATCGTCACTGCAGGAACAATAGGTGGCGGAGAGAGAGACTCATTCTCTTCCAAAATATGATAAAAGAAAAGAGATTGAAGGTTAACAAAACTAATGTCATGATACTTTATTGCTATAGGCCTACTGATCTGATTAAAGTGTCCAGTGGCGATTTTAGCATGCAAATCCAAAGTGGGAAAAACTCAACCAATTTTTTAAGATGCATGCCAGAAAAGCCACTACACAGCACAACACTAAACAATACATTTAATGCATTATAGCAGTGACAAACGGTGCCCACAAACTGTTAGGGCCCACAGAAAGCTGTCCCGTCAGCTGTACTTTCCTTTCAGCATCATGGAGTGAATCCTTACCACCGCTACACCTGGCTATCAATGGGGCCTCATCTGGCAGCGAAACCGTTCAGTCAGCCTAATTTACTGCTTTTTTAAAAACCATAGCTGATATGGCTGACTTGCTTAAATAAACATGGCTACTACTGACTCCTTGTGGATTTGTTAACTCCATAAAGAAAAAAGCATTCTCCTTCAAGAATAACGAATACCGACTTTTGGGCAATACACAAACATGATTATATTTATGTTCAGTAAATTCGTAATGTTTATTATCACACTTAGCTCTATGTATGAGCAAGTGCTTATTCGTTCAGCACTTTCAAACTGTAAGATACATTCAGATAGATGTTAGTTCAGATAAGTGGTCTTAACAGTAAGGAAAATACAATCACGGGGCTCCACTTTTATAGACAATATACTGACGCAAATACAGAGCATTGCACAAACAAAACAACCCTCGCAATATGAACTGGAATTACGTGAACTTTTTGTTGAACAAAAGTATTTGAATGTGAAGAGACTGTTACTGGAAAACATAGTTACAGGCCACGTAAGCGAATTATAATAGGCTACACAAAGTAAGCGAAACAATGAAATGCATCATTCTAACATAGGCTAAGATGATGAATAATATACTAATCCGATAGACCTGTACATGTATAAGCAATATAACAATGGAGACTGTGACATAAGGGAATGATGAGCAGATAATAGTCAAGCCGTAATTTCGATTAAGACATGAGTGAGCTGAGATGTACAGTGACAGAATTCAGAACATGGGCCATTCTTACAGTATTCTCCCTGTACACCAAGTCAGAACCGTAGGATAAATAGCGGGGGAACATAAGCAGACAATGAAAGCTCTTACAATATTCGATGATGACATTTCTCTAAAACAGGCTATAGGCTACATATGCACCACCAAGTCAGAAGAGTAGGCTAAGTTCTGAGGTGGAGAGGGACAACATTTTAGGGTGAGACACATGGGCTACTAACAGCTTACTACACATACACTTACTTTTTTAGCTACAGTTATTCATACAGTATGTTCCTGGCATACTACGTCACTTATACAGCAGCATTTTTAAGACCATTTTCCTGCAATTCTATATTGTTGTTTCTGAACACGTTTACTTGACAGAACACATTTTTTCTTAGGTTTTTTGCCAAACAAACAAAATTGAAAGAGTAGACCAGATGTACAGTTGAAGTCGGAAGTTTACATACACCTTAGCCAAATACATTTAAACTCAGTTTTTCACAATTCCTGACATTTAATCTAAGTAAAAATGTCCTATCTTAGGTCAGTTAGGATCACCACTTTATTTTAAGAATGTGACATTTCAGAATAATAATAATCACATTCCCAGTGGGTCAGAAGTTTACATACACTCAATTAGTATTTGGTAGCATTGCCTTTAAATGGTTTAACTTGGGTCAAACGTTTTGGGTAGCCTTCCACAAGCTTCCCACAATAAGTTGGGTGAATTTTGGTCCATTCTTCCTGACAGAGCTGGTGTAACTGAGTCAGGTACTTTTTTGCACACGCTTTTTCAGTTCTGCCCCCAAATTTTCTATAGGATTGCGGTCAGGGCTTTGTGATGGCCACTCCAATACCTTGACTTTGTTGTCCTTAAGCCATTTTGCCACAACTTTGGAAGTATGCTTGGTCATTGTCCATTTGGAAGACCCATTTGCGACCAAGCTTTAATTTCCTGACTGATGTCTTGAGATGTTGCTTCAATATATATACATAATTTTCCCTCCTCATGAAGCCATCTATTTTGTGAAGTGCACCAGTTCCTCCTGCAGCAAAGCACCCCCACAACATGATGTTGCCACCCCCGTCTTTCACTGTTGGGATGGTGTTCTTCGGTTGCAAGCCTCCCCCTTTTTCCTCCAAACATAACGATGGTCATTATGGCCAAACAGTTCTATTCTTGTTTCATCAGACCAGAGGACATTTCTCCAAAAAGTACGATCTTCGTCCCCATGTGTAGTTGCAAACCGTAGTCTTACTTTTTTATGGTGGTTTTGGAGCAGTGGCTTCTTCCTTGCTGTGCGGCCTTTCAGGCTATGTCAATATAGGACTCGTTTAGCTGTGGATATAGATGCTTTTGTACCTGTTTCCTCCAGCATCTTCACAAGATCCTTTACTGTTGTTCTGGGATTGATTTAGCACTTTTCGCACCAAACTACATTCATCTCGAGAAGACAGAACGCTTCTCCTTCCTGAGTGGTATGATGGCTGTGTGGTTCCATTGTGTTTATACTTGCATACTATTGTTTGTACAGATGAACGTGGTACCTTCAGCCGTTTGGAAATTGCTCCCAAGGATGATCCAGACTTGTGGAGATCTACAATTTTTTTTCTGAGGTCTTAGCTAATTTCTTTTGATTTTCCCATGATGTCAAGATGCAAGGTAGGCCTTGAAATACATCCACAGGTACACCTCCAATTGACTCAAACGATATCAATTAGCCTATCAGAAGCTTTTAAAGCCATGACATCATTTTCTGGAATTTTCCAAGCTGTTCAAAGGCACAGTCAACTGAATGTATCTGAACTTCTTACCCACTGGAATTGTGATACCGTGAATTATAAGTAAAATAATCTGTCTGTAAATAATTGTGTCATGCACAAAGTAGATGTCCTAACCGACTTGCCAAAACTATAGTTTGCTATCATGAAATTTGTGGAGTTGTTGAAAAATGACTCCAACCTAAGTGTATGTAAACTTCCGTCTTCAACTGTCGTTTTTGAGATGTAGTTTTTGCCACAATAAATTACATTTAAAGAGTAAACTAAACTAGTTTCTCTGACCAAATTACTAATCTACCACCTTCCCTCAAAGTCCCACGCACAGTGATTGACAGGTCTGAAACCCTAGCAACTCTGTGATTCACAAACATCCTGCCCCCTCTCCTGACAGTTCCACCCACAGTGATTGATTGACAGGCCAAACTGTTAAAGGTCAATACAAATTGACACATTGGTTTCCTTACCCTAAGTGTCCACAGCAGCTGAGCCAGTAAAATACATATTTGAAGAACAAACATAATTTTGGCAATTCATATCTTTCAGTAAAACTGTAAATGGTTTTCATCTCAAGAGAAGACAGGTTTAAACCTGCTAAATTGTACTTTTTTTTTAGTTAGATCTGTCATTCTCATTGAACGCAAGTCTAAGAAGCAGTACATATATTCTATGTGCACTATTTCCGTTTCCTGTTCTTAAGTTTACTTTTTGTGTCTCTTTACAACAGACTGAATTCAAATTACTTTCAGTAATTTTAAATGTAAATTCATGTCTTTCTATTCAATACCACAACTTATTTTACAAACCTGGGAAAAACCTGTTAAAAACCTGTTAAAGTTGTTAAAGTTTGGGGCGGCAGGTAGCCTAGTGGTTAGAGTGTTGGACTAGTAACCGTAAGGTTGCAAGATCAAATCCCTGAGCTGACAAGGTACAATTATGTTGTTCTGCTCCTGAACAAG
Source organism: Oncorhynchus tshawytscha (assembly GCF_018296145.1). Taxonomy (NCBI): domain Eukaryota; kingdom Metazoa; phylum Chordata; class Actinopteri; order Salmoniformes; family Salmonidae; genus Oncorhynchus; species Oncorhynchus tshawytscha. The sequence goes on along the minus strand of NC_056439.1, from coordinate 9,591,042 downwards.
GCAGTTCACCCACTGTTCCTAGGTCATCATTGAAAATAAGAATTTGTTCTTAACTGACTTGCCCAGTTAAATAAAGGTTTAAAAAAAATAATTTAGCTGTGTATTTCTGTTGGAATCAAGGCATTAAAATGTACCGGAGGCCACCAAAAT